>NC_056748.1:460676576-460699076 GCF_019279795.1 Protopterus annectens
AAAGAATAATGGCTAGTACATAAATTGTACATATACTACATGAAACCTAGTAGCATATTAATTACAGAGATTAGACATTACTAAGGAGACCATATACATGAGACTACAGATCTTAACCAAAATACGATTCAGATCAGTATAATTCTGCTTGATAGTCACTTAATTATTTGTGTATTCCACTGTACTTAGTACACATATCTTATAGTGCAGAGTTGAGAGGAGGGGATTTTTAGGAGAAGGAAAGTAAGAGGTAGAAATGTTATGTGTTTATTAAAAAAGTGAGGAGCATGGATAGGGAAGAAGCAAAAAGGAGAAACAAAAGTTAGGGTCTATAATGATAGCAGCACTGTGAGGTATAGGTAAAAAAGGCAAGAAATTTTAAATTTTGTAAAATAGTGCAGCAAGACAGTATCAGAGAATTGTGGCACATATGTTGTTATATTTAAAACGTAAGGATCTATTTGATTAACCTGCATTTTTCCATAGCTGCTGAAAATAATGAAGAAGATACAGAGCAGTGCCTGCATGCTAAATGGAAGTCTAAACAGTGATAAAACAGTAAGCCTTATAAGCATTACTTCTCTACATTTCAAAGAGAAGTTCCCCTGTCAGTATGGGCTGTAAATAAAAGCAGCACACACAGGAAACTGTTAGGCTTTCTGGAAGTGAGATTTACCCATCCCCCAGGGTACTGAAACCTGAGCTGAAAGAGTCAGAGCAGCCTGAATGTAAATATTAGGATCACATGACCTGACACCTAAACCAAAACAAAGACAGTAGCAGAAAATCTTGACACTCTCCCTTTAAGGATGAATGAGCAGAGAGGTTTGTTTTCATTTAAATGACCAAATAAAGTATTTAAAAAAAAAGGCATAAATATTCAGAAATGTGCTTTATTCCAGATATGAGCTCCATTTGTGTGTAGAATAAAGTTTATCGACTTGTCTATTTTTTTTGAAGACTTGTATTAAACTTTTGTTCTCTTTTTCCTCCCCAAGAGATCAGTTTTCAGTAGGACCTATTTTGTAAATGTGTACTGGCAGCCAGGTTTCATGTCAGTACTGATAGCTGCATCTCGTATAGTTTCCCATGGTTGATGTTACGTTAAGAGCATTAAGCAGACCTATAAGGGCATCCTTCACCTTTATCAAAATTTGATCTGAGCTTTAGAAGTGCAGCATATATATACAAGGAGCCCATGTTTAAGATCTGGAGGCTGGTGCTATACAACACCCTTCTGTATTGTTTGTCTCATGAATTTAATACAGTAAGCAAAACGTTTTAAATCTGTAATTTCACATGCTGGTTATTTACTTTTTTTGCTGATTGTAGTAATTTTATCAGTACTTTTTGCAGTAATTTTAAGTACATATCTGTTTCTGAGAATTTGTGAGATCTAGCTTGAGGTTTTCCAAATGTGTGAATGTATTTTGACTACAGATCGTTTTGAATGTTGTGTTTTTAGGGACAGTAACATGTCTGAAGATTGGTAGATATGGGTGTGTCTGTAATATGTAACGTGTTACTTTCATTTGCAGGCAATACTATATGGATAGGAGAGAGTGGTATTTTGTGTATATTTTCATGCCACCATAACACGTATTCTCTTGCAAAATGTCTGCATGCTTTGTTTGACATGTGTCAGTGTCCACTTGACTAGAGGGGTAATGAGGTGTGCACTTTGCTTTGGGTGTAATACACCTGTTGCTTCCTTCCAGTTCACCATGGACTGTCAAGATTGGTGTGTCTTTAGTGACTCATGCTGATTTATGAGATTTTTGCCATGTTATAGGGTTACTATTTTATTTGTAATTGCCATCTCTGTGCAAGTGTGTTGGTTGTGCAGGTTGCAAAACGTTGCAACAACTTGGTGTCATTGTAGGTTGATTATAGGCCCAGGAACTGAAAAGGAGGCTGTTGTGGAGCTTCAGGTTTGGCTCTCTGGGGAAAGATTGGAAAATCCAGAAGCTTGCTGCTCCTGTTCTGTTCACAATTTCATTTTTTTAAACCACTCTTTGCTGAGCATGGCACTGTTTGAATCTTGGGACTTGTGTACTGCTCAGTTTTTGTTTCAAAACCTGAATATGTATTTGCAAAGTGTCTGTTAGCCAATGTCATGGACTGCTGTGGCCAGTATCCTGTTTTCCTTCATGGCAGTTATGTTTCTTACTTAATTTTTACAAGTATCAGATGACCTATAAGTCTCTTAGGTTCACAGGTTTAAAGGATGTTCCTAGGCTATTGGCCTAGAGGCCCTTATAAGCCTAGCCAAGAATTTCGCCCTTGTTCCCACAAAGTTAGCACCTGTTTCCTCTGTCCAGCAGGGACATGGGTGGGATCCTAGGAGTGTATTTTCAGTTACCCATCCAGTCTTCCAGGTTCCTCTTAAAGAGGGCTAGAGAGGTACTCTGCTTGATGAGAGGGAGTCTATTCCACAGATGGGAGAGTCTTTGGGACACAATTCTGTCTCGCCAACAAGTTCTATTAATGTCACAGACCAGGTTGAGGCCGTGAGTGGGGTTTGACTTAAGGATATGCACCAACTCCATCAAGGCTGGGTCTGAGATGGCCTTGTATGCCAGACACAGGTCACCTTTGAGCAGTCTGTGCAAGACTAAGAAGAGGGTTAGGGCTTTTAGCCTATCTGTGTAGGATAGGTGATTGAGACCCTGGATCTTCCTGGTCAGGAACCTCTGTGGTTTCTTCAGCTGCTGCATGTGCTTGGCAAGGTACATGCCGACGGGGGCATTGTACTCTATAATGGGTCTGATAAGGGAGGAGTACAGGGATGTTATGACCTCCTTGTTCCTGGAGGAAACACCCTTATTTATAAGGTGAGCTATGAAGAAAGCCTTCTGTACAACGGAGGCAGTGTGGTTGCCAAAAGTCAGGTTGCTATCGACCTGGGTGCCCAAGTCCCTCACGACTGATTGTGTGCTTAGTACGTTGTTAATGTGATAATTAGTGGGGATGCCATTTTCCCCATAGGGGATAATGATGCATTTCTTGGCATTAAGTTTGAGGCCATGCTTCTGGCACCAGTCATTAGTTTGGGTAAGGCCCTCTTGAAGGATGTTCACATCACTGGGGAAATTTAAGATGACGCCCAGCTTGCAGTTCTCTGCAAGCTCAGCCACAGACCACTAGTTTTGATTTGCACCGCAGAAAAGTATATCCCAAACAGTAGAGGCTCCAAGACTGAACCTTGGGGTACACCACTTGTTACGGGTCTGCTACTAGAGGTGGCTTCCCCTATTATGACTGAGTGGGTTCTGTCAGTGAACCAGTTAGCTACCCATCTGGTAACATACGGGTTGATGCATAGCTGGGAGAGCTGATCTATTATGCCAGGATGGGGAATAGTGTTGAAGGCTTTGGCTAGGTCAAGGTAGGGAGTGTGCACTGTTTTCCCTTTATCCATGGCTTTGGTGACTGTTTCAAAGAAATTGACCAAGTTTAACAGGCATGATCTCCCTTTGACAAAACCAAACCATGTTGGGTCAAGCATTTGGAGGTTGCCAGTGTTGTTTAAAAGGTCCATGATAATGTGTTCCATGACTTTGCAGATCGGGCTAGTTAGTTTGTCTGTTCTAGTTAAACAGATGTCAGAGCTTTAATGCTGACATTGTTTTGCTGCAAAACTAGCCAATGTTGTGAAACTGAAATAATGAAGATATAGATGAAACAAACAAAATCCACGTCAAAGAAACCAGAGTTTATTACTGCAAAGCTTTCGGGTTAGAACACCCTTCCTCAGTGCTATTTAATTACATTAAATTCAAAAGGTTTAAATAGGAGCATTTCAAAAAAACATGATCAGCCAGCCTGTCATACATTCTCCCTTAACCCAGCCCCCATTTTCAAGACACAGAACTTTAAAATATCCTTAAATGTGCATATACATATGTAAAACTACTAACAAAAAACAAAGGATGTCAGGAAAATACTAAAACGATTATCAAAAATACTAAAACATTTAAAACAGTAAGACATAGCAAATCTCTGTCTTTTTACTAATAATGGTTTTATACTGATAGCATTGTTTAGACCTGGTTTTGAATTTGCCTGTAGTCTTACTATCCATTCATATTCTTTAGTTTCTAAAATATTATTCATATCACCATTTCTATTTCCAATAAACACATCCAGTATTCTAAATTTAAAACTATGTTCCTGACCCTTATCTGATGTGCTTACTTAAAGCGTTTATATTAATATTTCTTCTAATATCTGATTTATGTTCCACTATCCTCTCTCTCAATTTTCTAATAGTTTTTCCTCCGTAGAGTGATGAACATACCACAGAAGTAGCTAAATAACACCACATAAGTGGTGTCAGTTTGCTGAACAGCGGAACACAACCTCTTTATTTGTTAATGGATGTGAACCAAGATGTAATAATAAAAACAAGGGATTCTGTTATATCTCCACTTGTCCCTTTTCAGTTAAAACTACCAGAGAAAGTGATAAGTCAACAGAGTGCTCAACCGAAGGGGCGTTCGCAACAACGCCAGCAGCAGGATGTAGTGAATGGAGTGAAATGGAAAAACAGCAGCCCTGCACTTCAGAACAAAACAGCACGACGTTAATAAACACACGACAAGGTACTGTTAATTTGTCTAAATTTGAATTAACAGAAGCACATTTATCACTTTTAGGGAAAGGACTTAAGTTTATACCAAACAGTTCAGACGATATAGTTAGAGCATTAACGGACCTAAAACTGTTTGTTCGAAACGTGAACTTGAAACTAATATTTAAAGCAAATGAATTTTTATAATAGTTTGATGTGCAAAAAGTTAAGTACGTTCATGCCTGTAAGCTGTCCTGTTGTAACAGCTTTTAGTAATATTGTTGAAAATGAACTGAGAGATTTATACTCTAGACCAGGGGTGTCCAACCTTTTCAGTTGCAAGGGCCGCATTGAGTCATCAGAACTGGTCAGGGGGCAAGTGAGGACCAAAAAAAAAAAAAAAAAAAAAAAGGTCTCTCACATACTGAAGAGCAAGCAAAACACACAACGCGATAAACTAAAGAGCAAAACACCCCAGGTATATGCGGACTAATACAAAGTTGGCCCACTGGCTGTATTGTAAGTGTAGTTGAACAATAAATAAATTAATAAATGCATAATATTTGCCCTAAAATTCAATATCTCATTCTAATTATTAAAAAAAACAGTTAAATCTAATTCTAACATCTTAGTTTATTTGTGGAACATAGTAGTATGCCAAAACACACTCCAGTTTCACAAGGTAAACTCACACATGCTGTTTTGCAGTTGCCTCTCCAATCTGCATTTCTCAAATTTAAACAAATAATTGACTTTATAATAAATAGTAGTGGCAATGTTTATTCGTGAAACCAGTTCACAAGGGTGCAGCCAGGCACAGACCTTTGCAGAATTCAAACTTATTGGTCCTAGTTCTTGTTATACTTAAGTGTCCATATCAGGAGGTTCAGGCTGTGAAGTCAGGATTGTTCTTTTGTGTATTAAAGCAAGTGTCTATATATAAATTTGCAAGTCTGCTATACTAAGAATTGTATGTTACTGAGACCCTGTTTGATGACACAGTAAATATCCTGGTTTCAGAACAACACAAACACACTCAAAGCCAGCATTCCAAACCTTTCTACAATAAACTAATAAGTTGTTTAAATTCTCCAATTACTTAGAAATGCTTGCAGCCTGCCAGTGAATTTTAAAGAAATAATTTTACATGACAAAATCAGATGACAAAACATAATTCAAACTCACTGCTGGCTTTTATGTGTACAGTAATGCAGGATATTCTATAATGCACATTATGTAAGCAAGTTTCAGATTTTTTTTCCAATACAAAAACTGTAATATTTTTTATTGTTAAAAATAAAGGTATCATATGAATTCACACAAAGTAAAAGCAACACTATCTGTGTAAATTCCACCAAGTTACCTCAAACATCCAGGCACACTTCATCTTAGCCTCCATCCCGTAGTTATACACAAGATCTGGAAATATCCACAACAACTGGGTAAATAACTATGGTTAGTATGCACTCAAGCTCTTATAACCTAATGAAAGCAACACTGGCACAAGCCAAATTTACTCAATAGCTTCAAGTATGGCCATGGCAGGCATGCAAAATGTGTTTATCACCCAATGGTCAGGCAAGGTAGGAATAATAACAGGGATTTTGTCTATCATCACTAAGTATACAGCAGAGATGAGGGACACAAGGGAAAAATAAGTGGCCCTCTCCCCACTTAATGGACAGCAATTTGGTGACTATCTCTTGTAGTCTGGAAACGAGACTGATGTATGCTTCTGCACAACAAGAGAACTTAACAGAAAACAGCCAGACCACAATTCTAAGATCTAGCTCTGGAGTGAAAAAAAAGCTATTCAAATTTTCAATGGAACAAACAATAACACTGGCACTATAAAGTCCCCAATAGGATAAGAATAATCAATAATTATATGGCAATAGGGAAGCTTTCCCTTCAATGGCAACACCCATTGGATAAAATTTGAAAGAACTCATCCCTAAGAAGGCACGCCACTAAAAGACACTACCTTCACTAAACAAACAGAATTTACTGCTCATTTTCTGTAGCCAAAAATAGTTTCATCACTGCAATAAAATATGTATTCTGCATTACTATCACTGTCCATTACTATAAACTTTCACAGTCAACAAATGTAAATAAGTGTATACAATTAAAATAATCATAACTGCTCTTTTCTAAATCCTACTAGACATAGTTGAGAATTAAAGCATATACCTGATAAATATTACTCTAACTACAGTGACAAATCCCTCCAACACAGTGCAACTTGTGGACAAGCAGACAAAACAAATAAGGTACCCAGAATCTTGCACCAGGTCTTTTTATATCATTAATATTACAGGATTATGAGCAAAGGCATATGACAAAGATGGAGAAAACTGAAAACAAGGGGGTCAGGAGATTATAATTCCTTTAGTCAACTACTTTATAACGTTTTTTTTTCCTTCAGCTACAAACGTGTGGAAATGCTAACTATCCCACCCCAACTTAACACCTATACCTAGTTATGTTTGCTTCCTGGATGCATACATGATAGTAAATATTAGAATGGATAATAAATACTTTGACACTGTAAACTGCTGCCCCTTCCACTGAAAAAAGCATATCAAGCGATTGAGCCGCACATTGTCTCTCTAGCATAGCTCGTCAAATGTAAAGGTGTAAAATAAAATAACATTACCAGTGAGCTTCCAGGCTAATTTCTATCCATTTCTGTTACCTACTTCCTTGTACATACATCTGTTTAGTATTAGCTTACCTTTTACTGGTGGAGATGTAGTCCGTGGGTAAAAATAAATAAATCCTCCTCACTCTGAGTCTTCTCTTTCGTCGCCGCGATCTCACTCCTTCCTTCAGCTGAAACTTTTTACCGCGAATGTAAAAAAACGACCGAACGGTGTTTTGGCGCATGCGCAGACCAGCTGAAAGACGCTGTTGGCGCATGCGCAGAACAGCTTAAGGACGCGAACGTGAAAACACACGGAAAAAAGTGAAATTTCAATATAAGGGTCGCGGGCCGCATGGAAGAGCTCTGAGGGCCGCATGCGGCCCGCGGGCCGCGGGTTGGACACTCCTGCTCTAGACCAGTGCATAGGAAAATGTATAATTTGTCATATGAAGAACATAAGGCACTGAAACAACTGGTAAATGATGATAAAATTATCAGACAAGCGGATAAGGGGGGTGCTACTGTAATAATGGATAAAGTAAAGTATATGACTTCATTTAAATGTTACTACAAGGTGCAGGGACTTTTAAGAGAATAACTTTTCATGATGTTAAAAAATGTATTTCTGATATTAATATAGCCCTCTATGATTTACAGGTATCAAATGATATAGCGATTGAACAGTTCGACTTTTTCACAGTCCCTTGTCCAAAAATTCCTCAAATATATGATGTTCCAAAGATGCATAAATCTTTAGCGAACCCCCCACCCCACCCCCGAGACCTATTGTCTCATGGGGTGGATGGATAACCAAACCTATTTCTAAGTATCTGCAAAGATATTTAAGTGTTTATTTGCAAAGATGCCCATGTATTCTGAAGGGTACAACTGACTTTCTATGCAAGTTAAGAAAATGGTATCTTCAACAACAAATTAATGATTTTTATTTGTTACTCTGGACATTACATCTCTTTTCACAGTTATACCAAATGACTATGATATAGAGGCGATACGTGATTTCTTAAATACTGAAATAAAATTGCAAGCCAGGCAAGTTGAAAATATTTGTACACTACTGGAGCTAGTACTAACTAAGAACATCTTCCTTTTTGATAATGAACCCTACTTACAGTTAGCGGGGTGGCCATGGGCACCCCGGTGGCAAATACCTATGCAAATTTGGTATTATATGAATGGGAAAAGCAATTTATTTGTAGTAAACATAATATCTTGAATAGTAAGGTTTGTTTTTATCAAAGGTTTGTGGATGACTGCGTTTTAATTTGGGATGGCAGTACATAAGACCTAGACAGTTATATAGTTTATTTAAATTCAACCACAATGTTTTTGGCATTTAAAATGTCATGCTCAAGAGAAAAAAAATGGTATTTTTAGATGCTGAATTAACCAATAGAAAATGGAGAATAGAAACCAGTATACATAAAAAAGAAGTGCACATAAATCACAATGTGAATAGATGTAATATGCAAGCACCACATATGTTTAAATGCATATTGAAAGCTCAGCTGACTAGGGCAAATATACTGAATACAGAAGATGCAATACTTAATGAGAAAATAAAGATGATGATGGAAGAATTTTATGAAAATGGTTATAATGTGGACACTGCAAAGGAAGTCTACGAGGAAGTGTGTAAGGAAAATATAATAACCGTAGACTACGAGGAAGTGTGTAAGGAAAATATAATAACCGTAGACCAATCTTTGAAAACAGGTGAAGTACATGAAGTAATATTGGGAAATGAGAGGGCTAGTATAATTAGGTATACCACCACCTTTAATGTAAAGACTAGGGAGGTAAAGAAAATTTATAGAAAAGAACTGGTTGATTCTGATGGCTCTGCCGGAATTGCAGAATATTATAGGTGAAAGACCACGCTTTGCCTATAGAAATTCACAAAGTCTGAAAAGGAAATTGTGTTGCAAAGACTTTAGATCAGAAATTAAGAAGTGCCAGATAAGAAAACTAGGCACTTTAAAATGTTTCAACTGTAGTTGTTGCAATGATATTTATGAAGATGGTAATATTTTTAAACATCCATTAACAAATAGAGTTTGTGTTCACTGTTTAGCAAAGCAAATTGTAACACCACTTATGTGGTATATTTAGCTATTTGTGTGGTATATTCATCATTCTACATAGGAAAAATTATTAGAAAATTGAGAGAGTGAATAGTGGAACATAAATCAGATATTCGAAGAAATATTAATACAAATGCTTTAAGTAAGCATATGATGAGGGTCAGGAACATTGTTTTAAATTTAGAGTAGTAGATGTTGTATTTACTGGAAATAGAGGTGGTGATATGAATAATATTTTAGAAACTAAAGAATATGAATGGATGGTAAGACTACAGGCAGATTCAAATCTGGGTCTAAACAAAGCTGTCAGTATAAAACCAATATTAGTAAATAGACAGAGAGAATCTTTGATTTGTTATTTCTTACTGTTTTAAATGTTTTAAAATTTTTGATAATTGTTTTAGTATTTCCTGGCATCCTTTGTTTTTTGTTAGTAGTTTTACATATGTATATGCACATTTAAGGATATTTTAAAGTTCTGTGTCTTGAAAATGGGGGATGGGTTAAGGGAGAATGTGTATGATAGGCTGGCTGACATGTTTTTTAAATGCTCCTATTTAAACCTTTTGAATTAATTGTAATTAAATAGCACTGAGGGAGGGTGTTCTAAGCTTTGCAGCAATAAACTCTGGTTTCTTTGACATGGGTTTGTTTGTTTCAATTATTGTTTTGCTGACCTATTTTAACTGCATTTTAATTGATATTATTACATAACAAGGATAACAATAAACCCATGAAAACCACATTCGAGTGGATTAACAAAGCAAAGACATACAGTAAACAAACTGCAAAAGAAAAAGTTCAAAATGACCAGTACCGTCTACAGACATTTTATTCACGAGTAACCATTTTTCCAGACAGTAAGAGTAAAGCTTTGTAGTTAATGTTCCATATTTTACAAGGTTTAGGAAGGAGGAAGTGGAAAGTTTGACATTCCCCATAAATCTCTTGTAGCATTCACCATGGTTTGGGAATGTAGTGATGGTTCCTGCTACTCTTAAATGAATTTATAAAATGAGCTGTGTGCTGTTAAAGACACACATCCAGTGTCTCCAACCTCAGCCTCTTTATCTTGCTTCCAACGTTTAGCACATAGAAGCTTTACAACACTCTCCAACACCCAGCAGGCTGTATAAAAGGGTGAAAGTATGGAGGAAACCTCAAGTTTCAGCCCAGGGCTAGAGAACCTTCAGTTTGGCAAAATGTCTTCCTTGAATGCATCTTTCAGTTTACCTAGTAATGCAGTCCAGTAATCTATGGGCAGTACCAAAACATATAGATGTGGTCAGTTCCCTGTCTCCCACATCCTCAACACTTAATATCCTTTTTATCATCATTCTGAATTTCTTTGTGGGGGTGCAGTACCATCTGAATAGAATTTGCATTTGCTGATCTTAGTGAATGGCCCAAATTTTGTGATCCTTAACACCTCTCCAAATCTTCCCCCATTATGACTCATCATGTAGTTGAACTTTTTCTGGTCTTTTCCATCTCGATATTGTCTTCTGCTGTAGCCCCTGTCTTTCTTTTACCATATATCTCTATAAGAGAGAGTAGCCCACCCCTTTTTATCCCAGACCATTTGTTTTGCAAATGATTGCTTCTATTGCCAACCACTACTGATGTATGTTTAATCTCTCCCAAGTCTTTTGCGTTTCTAATACCATGACGGGAATGGACCCCATTCCTAAGTCAAGTACAATTAAAGTTCATGAAATTAGTATTGTTTCACTGACTGATGTTAGCCGAAAGTGCTCTTCGCCATATGTGGGACAGCTGCTGATATGTAAACCATTCTTGGACTTCAGTTTTAATTCCTGTTGGAGCTGGGAAACTGTTTAATTTTAAACTGTGGTTCCCTGGTTATGATTTGTTCCCACTGTCAAATTGCGAACTCTGTACAGGAGTTTGACTTGAGGTACTAATAGCATATCTAACTCCAGGACATTTCCAGATGGCATCACTAGGTCCCCTTCTCCAACCAAAATCCTCCGTCTCCATATTTTCCTTGCATGTTTGAATATTCCATTCTCATGAAAAATCTGAACAAACCTCTGAGGTAACTGTTACATAGTCCTTCCCATTTCTTTCTGGAAAAAAGTGTGAAGGGAGATCACATATTTAGCCAAATGGGGGAGGGAGTCCCAAGTCCACCATGATAATTGGGAATGTAAGCCAAGGACTCTGAGATCCTTTGCCCTGGTCCTCTCTGAGCTGAGTAGGTGATTAGCTCCCGTTTGTTTTGGCATGGGGACTTTAGATGAAATAAGTTGTTCCAGGCTAGATATATTGCATACTGTAGAAATATCACCTGTATGGGGCCTTCAACTTCCTTTATAAGATCTTTTACCAATCCACTTTTGAGAGAAAGGTCATAACTCTTAAGTAATAATGTTCTGTAGTCCTATCTCACCTTCATTTGTACATATCGGTTCAGAGCCGATCCTCTGCTCCGACTTGGCCGATTACAAAGCTTAAAGTCTCTCAGTTGGCTTGTGGCAAGGTAGGTATCCCGTAGTGCACTAGTAAGAATCCCCAGGTCTCGTTTTCCGCGTCTACTAGTTCAGAAGTGCTTCTTGATTGGCCATGGTGAAGTTGGATATTTTTCATTACTATTATAGTTCTTAGTGATATATTTGCATGTAATATAGCTTAGTTAACATAGTTTTAGTAATAGTTATCATACGTAGTAAATAGTTGTGTGTTTTTGCAATTTTTTGTAGTTATTGCTGAGAACTTGTTGGCTGTCTCTTGGCCCGTTTTTTGTTCTCAGAGTGGTATCCCTTCTCTGTGCTATTTTTTTGAGATAGTTTCCTACTAGTGTAGGTCCACATTTGTGTTAGGACCTTGTTTTCTAGTATTGTATTTCATTAGAATAATATTTTGTGTGCAATGTCGTTTACTATCTTATTGGCTTGCTTTTAGCCTGTTGTTTAAACTTGCATTTTGTGGTACTTTCTGACATAGCAGCTAGGTCCGTTTAAGTTAGAGGACCTAGTCCTCTATTAAACCTTTCTGGTGTTGTTTCCTCAATCGGGCTAGGCCTGTTTAAGTTAGAGGACCTAGTCCTCTGTTTTTTGCTCGTCTGTGTGTGTCAGTCTGTCTTAGCAGGGCTAGGCATGTTTAAGTTAGAGGACCTAGCCCTCTGTTGTGTTTTTTGTGTGTAGTTTTTTCTTACAGGGCGAGGCCCATTTAAGTTAGGGGACCTTGTCCTCTCTTTTGTTTTAGATAGAGTTCTGTTTGTACTAAGCATGTCTAAGGAGTCCAAAGATCATAAACCTTCAGGCTTTAAAAAGTACTTTAAGTGCTCCCAAAAAAATGTCAATCACTGACTGGCATAGTAACTGCGTTTACTGCCTCAAAGCCATTCATCTTCAGGAAACCTGTTCTTTTTGTCACTCCTTCAGTTCCAGAGTTCTCCAAGAAAGGAAGAACAACTTAATACTGAAAGGTCTTCTTAAGCCTTCCTTCAAGGAGGATTTAGCCAGCTCTTCATCATCCTCAAAGTCTCCCTCTTCAAAGAAATAAGGTCATATCGGCAAAGAGACATTCCCTGCACCAACTATTTTGTCTGGACCTCCTCAGAAAGTATTAAAATTGGATAAGCCTTCTACCTCTTTGTCTCCACTGTCCTCAGAGCCAGTCGAGGTTATCGATGTTGACACTGCAGTGTTGGCCCCAACTCCTTCAGAGCCAACCACTGAGAAATTGCACCAGAGCCGGTCAGAGAGCTATTGCCGATCTCCCCAACTTTACGATCTCCCATATTACAGAGATCTAGGTCGCCTACCCCTGTCATCCAGATCTTCCAAGAGCCTTTCGGAAGAGGATGTAGAGAGAGTAGTGCTTAGACTTTGGAAGTAGTCTGCTTTACCAAAATTGTTGCTGGCTCCAACCTATTTGGTTCCGGAGCCATCTAAGACCATTCTCTATGTTGCTGTTCCTTTTCCGAGCCATGTTGGTCCTTCGGAGCCAGAGATTTCAGTGCCACTTGTTGTGGAACCCTTGGTTCCAGCACCCCTTGTGTCTGTTTCTGAGCCGAGTTCCGCTCTGACACCTTCGGCGCCATCCTTGGTGTCTAGGAGCCAAAGCTCACCAGTCTGCCCCGACAGGGGTGCTTGGACCCTAACTTCCTCGGTGCACCAGCTAGGTTGAGCTCAGACCCTACATCCATCTCAGAGCCTATCGCTTTGGAGCCGAGGGCTACTTCAGTTTCTTCGGAACTGGGGCTGTCCTCGGAGCCAGAGAGATTTGCATTCAAGATAATAAGGAGCGTGCTGTCTTGGTCATCAGCTATGCACAAGGGTACCAATATTCTTCCCCCTCAAGCACTGACCTCTGTCTCAGCACTGTCTCTCTCTCTCTCTCTCTCTCTCTCTCTCTCTTGGCAGCAGAGACCTGCAGTCTCAGGAGCCTCTGTTGGGTGGCACCCAGTCTTCCGAGACCTTCCCAGAATACCCTTCTGAGGAGCCCCTTTGGAAGAGGACATGCAAGAGGAAGCAAGTAGACTCCCTGGACGATTCCATCACCTTGGACACTGACCTCAAGGAGTCAGAAGAGTCCCCTAGGTTGTCCTCTGATGATACCGTCTTTGTAGATATCTTAAGAGATCCTGAAGCAGAGAGGCGGCTGGCCCACTGATGAGGAGTCAGTGTACCTGAAGGCTTTCGGGTCTCAACCTTCAGCCTCCTGGGTGTCTCCACCTTTTGATGAGCTCCTGGACCTAGTCAGTCGAAAGATGTCGGAAACTCCTGATGCCATGGAACCAGTCCCCAGAAGACCCAACAAATTTCTCTCAGCCCCCAGAGAGAAAGAGTTCTTGACCAAAGGTGTGCCTGTATATGCCATGGCGGTAGCGGCAGCCGCAAAGAAGGAACTAGCGGAGACTTCTACATCTGTCCATCCACCGAACAAGGAGTCTCGAATGATGGATAGATACGGGAAGCGTATCTTCTCTTCAGTGGCTTTTACTCTCAGATCAGTGAATTACCTCACATATTTTACTAGGTTTCAAAGAGATCTCCTAAAGGAACTAGGAGATACTCTCCAAGGTACATCAACTAAAGGAGTCCCAGAGAAAGTTACTGCTCAGTTGCCACCTTAAACTCCATTGTTAACTCCTCCATGAGGCTGATAATCCTATGCAGCAGATGGACCGAGGAGGACAACGGGTTCAGGGGTTTCCCTTAGGAGACACTCCTGGATGCGCTTATGTAATTTTGTGGAGCCCTTCAAATCTACTTTTACCAATGCCCCCTTCAAAGGTTCCTCTTTGTTTGGACCAAAGGTAAAATATACACTCACCAGGTGCGAACAGGAAGGGGAAAAACTCTCTGCCGTGGGAGTACGTTTTACCGTCCCTTCTAGACCATACCCCAAGGGTCAGAGAGGCGAGAAAATGTGGTTCAAGAAATCCCAGAGATTTTTCCTGGATGCACAGGGTGATTTCTCCTTCAGAGGCAGAGGAGGAGGAGCTAATGGTAGACGCCCTAGAGGCGGGGGGGGGGGGGCGCCAAACCAGGGTGGCTGCAATTCCTTTCGTGATCTACATTATCAGCACTCCTGATGTGAGGCCTGGCTGCGCTTCTCTGGAGCCAGTCGTAGGTAGCTTATTTTTGTATCCAGAAGCCTGGCTCAACATCACCCAAGACAAGTGGGTACAAAGAATAATCACCAGAGGATACTCCCTACCCTTCTTTCTTCCACATCACACCCCCAAGAAGATCCCAGATGATCCACCCAATCACAGGGATCAAGCAACCATAGAAGTTTAAAAGTTGCTTTCAAAGAGACTCATCCAAACCGGCCCCGCAGACCAGATAGGATTCGGAACTTACTCCAGATTCTTTTTAGTGCCAAAAATGAACAGGGGACTGGAGGCCCATTTTGGACCTCAGCAAATTAAATAAATCAGTAAAGAAGTCCAAGTTCCGAATGGTAACCCTGCAGTCTATACTCCCTCTGTTGGGAAAAGACAATTGATGTGCTCCGTAGACCTCCAAGATGCGTACTACCACATCAAAATGGACAGAGCATTGTGGAGTCATCTACGCTTCCAGCTGGGAGCCAGTCATTACCAATTTTGTGCTCTGCCCTTTGGTCTCACCACAGCCCCCAGGGTGTTCACCAAATGCATGGCAGTAGTGACAGCTCACTTGAGACATCTTGGACTCAAGTGTTTCCGTACCTGGACGACTGGCTCCTGACTGCCACCACCAGGCACCTACTCCTACAAGCCAGGGATTCAACCATCCAGCTCTGCACCCAGCTAGGAATTACGATAAATTGGGAAAAGTCTGCCTTTTCACCCTCTCAATTTGTGATTTTTATAGGCTCAGAAGTAGACAGTCGGCATGATGGTTCGTCTTCCTCCAGACAGAATTCAAAATCTCAGACAACAGATGTACAGCTTGCTTCCTCAACAAAAAGTCAAGGCCAAGAAAGTGCTGAAACTTTTAGGGACCATGGCTTCTACCATAACTCTAGTTCCACTAGCCAGACCGCATATCCGAATCCTTCAATGGCTACTCTTTTCTTCAACAACTGCCTCTGCCTCATTATATTCTGATAACTGAATCTTGCAAAAAGGACCTTCATTGGTGGATTCAGCCTGATCAACTGACAACAGGAACACCCTTCCTTTCTTGCCAACCTGTTAGTACTGTGACCACGGATGCCTCCCAGATAGGGTGGGGGGGCATTATGTAGGCAGGACTGTCCAAGGCACATGGCAAGATCACGACGCTCACTTGCATATCAATGTCCTAGAGATGAGAGCAGTGCTACTAGTGTTGCAAGCACTTCATGACTTTCTTCCTCTAGGGACAATAGCAATCCAGTCGGACAGCATGTGGTATGGTATTTAAACAAGCGAAGAGGAACCAGATCTTTACACCCCTATGTCGAGAGGCTCTTCGTGTTTGGCAGTGTGCGATACCTTGTCAGCGCATTCTAGTAGCATCGCATATTCTGGGGACAACCACTGTGATAGCCGACAAGCTCAACAGGGCAATCTTGATGCCGCACAAGTGGTCTCTGAATCAGAAAGTTGCGGAGCAGTTTTTCCGCAAATGGGGACAGCCTTGCTGCGATCTGTTTGCCAGTCCAATCGATGCCAAATGCAGCAGCTACTTTTCCTTTATCCCTCCTCCGGGGGGAGTCACCAAGAGATGCACTTGTTCACAGTTTGCCTCCGGGACTTCTTTATGCTTTCCCCCCTTTCCACTCGTATCGAAAGTGATCCAGAAAGCAAAATCCTTGAAGCAAAATTATTCTGATCACTCATTACTGGCCTCATCAGATTTGGTTCCCCTTTTCGGGCCTCATCTCCTAGACGATCCATGGACTCTGGACCAAGTTCCAGACCTCTTGACGCACCTATTAGGCTCCCTTCACCCCTGACTCCACACCCTCAACTTGACAGCGTGGCTGTTCCACTTCCATCCCTAGTTAGGCTTCATGATTTTTCACCTGCAATGACCCATATCCTCACGTCTTCCCACAAACCTTCCACAAGGAAATTATATGCTAGCAAATGGAGAAGATTTTCTATATGGGCAAAAGAGAAAAATGTTGATCTTACACAGCATCCATCCCCTTGGTGTTAAAATTCCTAACCAAACTTTTCCATCAGGGATCAGCTGCTGCTACAATTAAAGTTCAGCTGGCAGTGATATCCAGGGGGATATTTGGGACAACATGAGCCTAATCTGATGGCTCACAGATTGTGTAAAACCTTCCTTATAGGCACTACCTTGCTAAGACCTCCATTTCAGGAACCTGTATCTCCTTGGGATCTAAGTTTCATTCTGTCCAAACTTACTTCCCCACCTTTTGAACCTGCGCATTCTTGTGAACTGAAGTTCCTGTCTTAAAAGACCATTTTTCTAATAGCTATTACATCCGCTAGAAGGGTGTCGAAGTTACAAGCACTGCAAGTCAAACCTCCTTGATTTTTCATAGAGACAGAGTTTCCATTCGTACAAACCCTTCTTTCATCCCCAGAGTTTGCTCTGTCTAATTTGAACCAAACTATCGAACTGCCAGTTGTTGCTTGTCTTTTGGCTTTTTCCCGGTAAGGGGTCGCCACAGCGGAACTCCAGTCCGCTAATGATTGGCAGTAGATTTTTATGAAACGGCGAGGTGCCAGCTCAACGCCCAACCTTTAACGGAGGCACGCCCATTTACGCACGAATGTCTTTCGAATGCTACCCAACCGCGGGGAGGACATGCAGACTCCACACAGAAGGGACATCCAAGCTGAGAATCGAACGGGAGAACCTCTTGCTGTGAGGTAACCACGCTACCGCTGTACCACCGTGGAATGCCAAACTATCGAACTGCCAGTATATTTTTTTCCCTAATCATTCAAACAGTGCAGAATATACATTTCATCAACTTGATGTTCACAGTCAATTATGGTTTTATCTACCTAGAACCAAGGAACTTAGAAAATCAGACCAATTGTTTGTATCCTTTTCTGAAACTAAGATAGGTCTGCCAGTCTCTAAGGTAACTCTATCAAATTGGATTTCCAACTGTATCTCATTTATCTACTCTTCCAGTGGAAAGGAACTTCCATTTAAAATGAAGGCTCATTCTACCAGATCCCTATCCACATCTGCTGCCTTTCAAGCCACAGTCCCAATTAACAGTATTTGTGCAGCAGCAAATTGTGCTACCCCTCATACCTTTATTACTCATTACAAATTGGATTTGACCTCAAGGGGTAGAGCCTCCTTTGGTTCCATGGTTCTTAGGAGTATATTCCTGTGAGCCACCCGAGAAAATGGTGCTAGGGACACTGTCCTATATGTTAGAATGAAGGCGAGATAGGACTACAGAACATAAAAAGTTATGTACTCACCATAACATTCCATGTTTGTAGTCCATCTCGCCCTTAATTCTTACGAACCCACCCACCTACCCCCGTCTGTGTATCCTTGGATGATCTTGATACAGGATAGTATTACTTTTGGTAGGGTGGAGACCTTTCATCTTTGTTGTTCCTTGTGGAAAACTTTTCTATCATTTTTATAGTCAGCAGCAAACAAGATCTGGGGATTCTTACTAGGCACTATGGGATACCTACCTTGCCACGAGCCAACTGAGAGACTTTGAGCTTTGTAATCAGCCGAGTCGGAGCCGAGGATCGGCTCTGAACCCATATATAAGAATAAAAGGCGAGATGGACTACAAACATGGAGCGTTATGGTGATTACATAACTTCTTCTTCTTAGATTAGAAAGTAATATTCTTAGATTAGATTCTGTCATGCTTGCTAAGGGTTCTCCCACGTGCAACCCCAAGTATTTTGCTGAGGATGCTATTGGAAGGAGTGGATTCTCCCACTTAGTGCACTTAATGACTATTGATTTCTGGTAATTGGCAATTGTATGAAAGTGTCCAGTATCTTTCCCAGAATGCTCAGGAGATTATTGCTCATTAGGACCCAGTAGTCCCAGAATAACAGAAATAAGCTTCTAGTCCCATCTAACCTTTTTTGAGTGCCTGAAACAATACAAATTTTGAAGTGCCAACTCTTTCATAATTGGAATAAGTAGGATGGGGACAGAGGAAATCCTTGCCTTGTGTTGTTCCCTGTCCAGTACAACCTGGCTTTGATGGACCTCCAATGATGGGTATTTTGAAAGCTGGATTTTTTGTTTAAACTGCTCACACACTGTAAATAGCACCACACGCTCCTTTAGATCTAATACCTGAGAGAGAAACTTCCACCTAATGAAATCAGAAGCTTTCTTTGTTGAATAACACCGTGCCTGCTGTATGATTAGAGCTTGTATGCTGTTGCATAAGGGAGATAAGCTGCCACCAGTTGTTAGATATGTCCCTACCCTTGATAAACCCACTTGGCCCTCATTGGATTAAGGAGGTTAAAAGATTGTCCAACCAGATGGCCAGAACTTCAGCAAGTATTTTTAGTTCCAAGTTGATTAGAAAATATGTCTGTAATTGTACATGGCATGCAGGCCTCTCCCTTCAGGTGGACTTTATGTGAAAAGTCTTGGGCATGATGTAAAAAGTCAGAGGAATTGAACTGTTTTACCAGTGTTTAAGTTCTCCTTCCCCACCCCATTCATATAACTCAACCGGGAAACCATTTGGTCCTGGGCCTTATTGGAGTGGATTTTCAGAATTGTTCTTTCTACCTCTCCCAATTATATGGATTTATTCAGTTCCTTTCAGCTCCGTAAAGTCCACTGGCTTAGCTTGTGTTGCCAGATAATGCCACTTGATAGGGGGTCTTGATCTGCATATCCTTATACAAGGATTTGTAAAAGAAATGAAAGGTCTTCCATAGATTCTCATCACCAGGACAAATTCTCCACTCCCATTCCATAATTGTAAAATAGGTGGATGCTGGACCAGTTTCTTAAAGAACCAAGAAATGCATCTTGGATTCCCCTCCCTTCCCAGTCACCAGAAGTGTTCCTTTTTTGAGCAATTCAGTTTCTGCCTTGGATATCTACGGTATACTTAACTCAGGCCAACATGCTGTTTCCAGGTCCAGAAGTTGCCCTTTCTCCCTCCCTGGGTTGTATTGGCCTGAATTTGCCTTAGTTCCCTGGTTTTAATTTCCAGGGATCTGTCCTTGTACTCCTTCTTAGACCTTCCAAGTCCATTAAATCCCCCCTGAAGGCTACCTTACACCCTTCCCACCAAACTTTACTGTAGGCTTTATCTAAGATGGAATTTAATTCCTGTCTTAACACTGCTGATATGATTAATTGGAGACAACTGCTGCCTTTTCCTCAATTGCCATCGAAATGTGCCCATCTCCAAATTTTTGCCTTCTGAGCCTCCCTACTTTGTCTTACCTATACTGAAAGGGGAGTCTGATCAGAGAGAGAGATTTCATGAATCAGTGGATAGTACACCTTATCCTTAAAATTCTTTGGTATTAATATTAGATCAGTTCTGCTTCCCTGCTGCTCTGTATTCCTAGAAAAGGAAGGAGAATGTACGCTTCCCTCCATACATCTAACCATCTGTTGGTGCTCATCCAGGTTCTTGAATGTGACCTTTTTATGGGGTTCTGACCATTTCATCTAGAATTAACCTGAACTTCCCTAACAAAACACTGAAACAAGATGGGCTGCAGATGTCTTGCCAGGTGTGGAGAAACCCTCTCTAAAAAGTGGGTCATTTTAATTGGGGGACTAGATATTTCCTATGCATCATTCTTAAATATTTATTAATCCCTCCCATATTAACCACCTACCTTTGCCACTCTTCATCAGCCAAGAAGTTACTACTTTTAATGATTTGTGAAACATAAGGAGCACCCTTCTTTTCTCAACACCTGTTATATGATCAGAGTATAGTAGACTGTATTGCTAGGTCCTGAACTTTTTCTCCTCGCTTATTTTAAGCTTCATTTTTTTGTAACCCTACAGTCTGAGCCTACTTCCGTTTAATCCTCTGCAGTATTATAGAGCATCTGGTGGTATGAGAACTTGCCCCCCCCCCAATACATGACCTAGATTTTCTCAACTTAATTTTCATCTGTTGAGTTGTGTAGTCCTGCTGCAGTCCAACATTGCTCTTCAGCCAAGTCCGAGCACCCTGAGAAAATCTCCAACCAGGGCTTTCCTATCGAGGGGGTCACTTTCTCTTCTAAGTCAAATTTGAGAGATGTGGGACACTCCGGGGCCTTTATTAGACTATCTTGAGTAGTCTTGAGTCTTATGGGCTTTTGGAACCCTATTCTACATTCTGTCATCTAAAACTGTTTTGCTTATCTTGGTGACTCAGAGAGGCTCTTTTCTGTATTCTAGACAGTGTAACTGACCCCTTTTCCTCTCGGCTGCAACATGCAAGGCCTTTTTTTTAATTTTTTTTGTTATTATTATTATTGGATCTTATTTTCTTTAGGGTCTCAAATCTGCATCTGTCAGTTTGGGACAGCTGCCACTCCATCTTTTTTTCTGGTCAGCACCTATGATCATTTACTACTTCCACACCTCCCTGTGGCATGCTTAGTTAATTTGCTGTTCTGCCTCCTAGCGATACTTAAATTGTACTTTCTTACCATTCCTTTCTGCTGCCAACTCAGCTGGGTATTTTAAACTCACCTTGTATCGCAGCTCCAGTAATGCATTTTTATGGAGCAGTATGTCCTGATGTAGCTTTTACAGTTTAATGGTGTAGTCTGGCACAAAATGTAAGACATGTCTGTTCCATTGCACTCCTTTCCTCCATCTGCTGTGCTTTATAATCTGTTCACTGGTGCAAGCTGATAGGAAAGTTAGGATTGTGTGCTTGCAAGCATGTTTATTCTTTTGTCCAGTCCCCACGTGATGTAGTACGTGTTTATTAAAGAATTGAAAGAAACATTACATGAAATAAAACATTTTAACTATATGCACTGTCACTATTGATGACTTTAGAGACTTAAGTAATTAGATTACTCTTTGTAGAATAGTCTATAAAAGATTTATCAGCCACTGACTCCGACATCAGCTTGACTCTCACATTGATCCCTGTGACTGAGGTTCTCTATATCCTCCAGCTTAGTTGCCTGGGTGTGTATCTCTTCCTGTAGCTCCCAAAGCTCTGCAAAATAAGAGTCCTGCAGTGTTTTGACTGTTTCCTGTAGCGCTGCCATCTCTGACTTGAGCTGTTTCACTTTCGTTTGCTGCCATGCTGTCATTTTATGATAGGCCTCCACCTCTTATGACTGAATTCTCATCAGTTGGTGCATTTTAAACTTTGTGAGAAGCTCATCAGGATTGGAAGGCTGCATATTATGCGGTCCATTGTTGTGGGACACCAGGACGAGCACTTCACAGAAGAATAAGCCGTTATAATGCAAGAGGTGTGTGGGAGAAGTGTAAGTTTTTTATTTATGGAATTTTTATTTCAGTTGATGTGATTTGCTAAATTTTTATTTGGGCGATTTTATTTCAATTGATGTTTGTGCTAATGTATATTTTTTGCCATTGTCTTTGCCTTTGTGGCTTTGGTTGTGACTGAAAAGGGTCCTCTGACCAGTTTATTTATCCAGTTATCCATTTAACAAAGATGTATAAATTAAGGTAGGTTGTGAATTTGTTTAATTGATATAATTTCTTGGCAAAAGTCACAGACCGAATATATTTCTATGCATTTTAGTGTTTCCAACAGCTTGAAAAACAGTGGCTCTGTACTTAAACTAC
>NC_056748.1:460714076-460734076 GCF_019279795.1 Protopterus annectens
TAGGAGAAGGAGCATCTCCATCAGTTGGAGATAGTTCACCAAAAGTTCTCATCTGACTGGTGTTATTCCAACCTAAAGGGATCACTTAATCCCTCCCTTATCTATTTGCCCCTCTTAAGCTACCCCCTCCCACTACTCACCTCACTTCCTGCCACTAGGGTATTTAGTGCTGGAACTTTTTTGGCGCCTTCCTTTACCATTCCCCTATTCTACCTGGCTGCTGCGGGCCCTGAACTTTGGGATATGCTAATAAACTGCATAGCTATCTAACTCTATTTTACTTTTCAACCTTATATTGAGTGTCCTACCTGCACCAAGAACCTTGAACTACCTCAAGCATTACCTAAGTGGACCGTCCTTTATTTTTCTCCTGCCCTGTATTTCCACCTGCCTGAACTACAGTTACAAACTATTTTACTTTTCAACCTTATATTGAGTGTCCTACCTGCACCAAGAACCTTGAACTACCTCAAGCATTACCTAAGTGGACCGTCCTTTATTTTTCTCCTGCCCTGTATTTCCACCTGCCTGAACTACAGTTACAAAGTATGTTTTTCACCTGACCCATTTTGAAGGCCATTCTGTATAATTTATACTGTATTTATATGTTAAGAAACTATTACCCTCTTGATCAGGAAAGCCTGCAGCCAGTCCATTCTCCCCTGTCTCTAGCCTCCGGAAGGATATACCCCTTGCTAACTTCCATATCCTTTCACCTGTGGTGTCTTTACCCTTGATACCTGCTGTTATTTCTAACACTGACCACTAGGTGGCGGTATACAATAGGCTTTGTGCCCTACCTCTCTTTCTTATTCCCCTCAAAGTCTCTGCTCTTTGAACATCTCTCTCCTCCTGCTTCCTTTACATTCCTTCCCTAGGAGCCTGACTTCTCCTACTTCTACTTTCCTCCCTATGACTAGGTTCTACCTCCTCTTCTCCTAACTACTATATAGTTTACTGCTTTATAGATCCACTCTCCTCCTCCTCTACTCCATATTCTGCTCTCCTTAGCTGTTACCTGACTGCTTTGCTACTTCTCCCTACATCCTGCTGCTTACTGATTGTCTCCACCCACCCCCAGGGGTCCTACCCTTATACTTCACTAGACACTCCCCTATTTCTCTCAACCAACCCCCATCAAACACTATCTCCACCACTGCCTCCCATTCATAATCACTATCTATTTATCTCCGCCTCATTCTCCACTATTATAACTCTCTCCTTTGCCAGGCCTTGTCACACTTCTTACTCCTTCTCTATATTACCTAACTGTTAACTATAACCTCTACCTATCTCCCTTTTTCCCCTTTTCTCTTCTTCATTGCTCCCATACCCTTCTCTGTAACCTGGCCCTTCTCTACCTGATCCTGACCTCACATTCTCTTACAAGCAGTACTCACCTGACACTTACTCGCTATCATGTCTCCAAAACTCAAACCTTATTCCACATATATCCTACTCTTTACCATTACTATAGCCTCCCTATCCATACCATATTATTGTACCTTCTTTGAAAATATCACTTTACATGAACAAAACCTTCACCTCCCACAAACTTTACCAACGCATTTTTCAATATCTTGACGATAGTAACATAACCGGTTACTCTAACTTTTACTCCCAAAATACCATAGAACAACTCATCTAACAATCTACTTAAACAAAAGAACTCTTACAACTCACCAAAATCCCTTAAATTCCTTGTGAATTCCCAGCACAACCTCCTCCTTCATGGAGATATTCATCCTAACCCTGGTCCCTACACTAATAACAATTTTAATCTTAATATTAATACATCACCGACAATATCATCATGTACTAAAACAGCTAACTCCCTACTAATAGCAGAACTCAATATAAGAAGTTTAAAGAATAAAACTCATCACCTACATTCACTTCTTGACTTACATGCATTCGACATACTATGTCTTACTGAAACATGGCTAAAACCCTCCATTCAAGACCAGGAAATCACCCCTCCTGGCTATAATATACTTAGATGCGACCGCATAAATAAGAAAGGTGGAGGCATAGCTATTCTCTATAAATCTAATCTCCAAATCACTCTCTACAATGAACTTCCATCACTAGACTCCAAAGCCGAAATATTATCTATTAAACTAAGCATCAACAATAACAAATCAATTTATCTCATTTGCATGTACCTTCCCCCTGGAAATAATACTCATATCCTAGAAAACTTACTTAGTTCACTTTCTAGCCAACTACCTCAGGAAACCATAATACTTGGTGACTTCAACATTGACTGGATGACCTGTTCATCCCAACACCCCACCAACCATATAAATCTTTATGGTTTCTCTCAATTAATTAACACTCCAACTAGAATCCATAAACCCACAAATAAAGAAACAACTCTTGACTGGATCCTTACTAATAACAACCTAAACAAGTACTCTCCAGGAACTCTTCCTGACAATATTAGTGACCATATGCTCACATATGTTACTAGACAAAAGTTGCATAACCCAACTACCCATAAAGTTAAGATGTCTCGCTCAAACAAATTCTTTAACCCAGATAAGTTTATGGCAGAACTGAAAGCATGTGACTGGTCTCCATTGACTACCCTTGAAACAAGTCATGCAGTGGCTTACTTTAATACCAACTTTCTACAAATCCTTGACTATCATGCTCCTATTCACTCTACTAGGATAAGGACCAAATCAGCCCGTGGCTTACTAAACAAACTAAACAAAAATGCTCCTTAGAAATAAAATATGGGCTAAATGGAGAACTACCAAATGTCCATCTGATCACCTACTCTTTAAGCAATTAAGAAATGCCACTAAGAAAGATACTCTTGCAGATAAAAAGGATTACTATCTTCACATACAACAAACTAGGCAGCATTCTTCTCAAAAATTCTGGTCAGGTATTAACAAACTTCTTAAACCAGGACATTCAACTACTCCTATCCCTTCAGGCTTTAATCTCAATAACTCCACTCTGATCCCAGATGCCTTTAACAAGTACTTTACTGAAGCCATTCAAACCCTAGCTAATTCATTACCCTCTTCTACTACCTCCCTACCTAATACCTCTAACACTTCATCCAATGTCTTTAACATTCAACCAGTGCCTACATCTCTTATTTATAAGCTTCTCACGAAACTTAAACCTTGTACCCCTTCTGCTGACCAACTCCTTCAGAATACCTACAAATTGCGGCAAAAGCTATTGATTACCCCATATCCATTCTTATTAACAGGACTATCTCTGAAGGAAAAATACCCACCATATGGAAAATATCTCATATAATACCTCTACATAAAGGTGGCTCCTCTACCGAGCTGCAAACTTTAAGCCCTATTGCCTTACTCTCCCCATTAGCAAAGATCATGGAAAGATGCATACATAAACAAATTCTTAACCACCTTCTACAAAACAAACTTCTAGCCAATAGTCAACATGGCTTTAGACCTTTCCACAGTACTACAACTGCCCTCCTTTCCTTCTCTGATGCCATAAATAAAATAGGAACAACAATCTTTTCTCATCAGCTTTATTCCTTGACCTGTCAAAGGCCTTTGACATGGTTAACCATAATATACTTCTTGACAAACTAAATCTCTATTCACTTGGCTCACATACTCTCCAATGGTTCAGGAGTTACCTCCAACATAGGCAACAAGCAGTGCTATGGGACAACAACCTATCCTCCTTACTCCCAGTAAACATTGGGGTTCCACAAGGATCAATCCTAGGCCCCTTCTTTTCTCTTTATTTATCAATGACCTTAATTTGAATATACCCCAAGCCATCTGCATTCAATATGCTGATGACTCAACACTTATTTGTGCTGCCAATAATGTTTGCTCCTTCAGTCCCTCACCCAAACAGTCTTCCATAATGTTGAAAAATGGTTTATGGAACTCTCCTCCTTCTTAATCCCAAAAACAAAACTTCTTCTCTTTACCCCTACAAACAAATCAACAACACCTTTCTTCACTATCTCCTCTAACAATGCTACCTGCATTAGCCCAGATATGACCACTCGCCTATTAGGTGTAACAATTGATAATAATCTTAATTTTGATGACCACATTAACAATACCATTAAATCAGTTAACAAAAAAATCGGTACTCTCTACAGAATTAAACCCTTTCTTACCCCATCTGCTAGAAAAACTGTGGCCCAGAGCCACCTGATCTCCACCCTTTTCTATGCCTCTGCTATATATACAAACTTGTCTAAAACAACATCACCAAACTTTCTACCTGCTACAATAGTATTACTAGATTCATTACTGCTACCCTTTTAGAACCCACCACTGTATTAACCTCAAGCAACTAGATTGGTTAGAACTCTACAACCACTTACGCTATCAACAATTAATTATCATTCATAAGACCCTTTTTTACCCAGATGCTACCCTAGCCTTACAAAACTGATTTCACCTTATAAAAACCTAGCCACACTAAGATCAGCTAATAAACTCCTCGTAGCCTTAACCAAATCAAAGAATAAAGCTGGGGACTCATTATTTTCAAATGCTGTCGGGAAAATCTGGAATCAACTACCTCAGGAAATAGCAAACCTAGACTCTACATCCCTTTTCAAAAGACATATCAAAGAACATCTCAAAACTCAATGGCTATGTCCTTGTACTAATCCTGACTGAAATTATTCCTTAACTACTCCCAACTTCCCCCCTTTATTTTCCCAACTTTCCCACTATAAAACTAATTTTTACTGTAGACAGATTTAACTTTGAGTTTGTCTTAAACATTTTTTTCTTTCTCTTTTTCTCTAGCACATCTTGAATTTTGTTTAGTATCTAACTGTAGAATGTTGCTTACCTTGTGATTTATATTGCTAACCAACTATTTTTCTGAAAGATTATGGTTCTGCTTTTTTGGTTTATTTGTGTTTTCTCTAAATTCATACAAATGTCCACCTATGTATTTATTGTATGATGCTTATTATGATTTATTGTTAATTATTGTTTTACTTCTTGTAATTGGAGCTTTTCTCCCCGGGCCTCTACTGAAAACGGATAATTGTCCAGCTTGACTAGCCCGGTCACCAAATGTAAAATAAAAATAATAAATTTGCAACCTTTTATGATACAGCAGTTTGCAAGAGCAGAATCCGTAAAAAGAAAGGACTTGCTACAACAAGATATTGCAGACTGAAAGTATTGCAAGTCATAAGAGTATAAAAATTAAAGCCTGAAGATGTTGCAGAGTGTGGAGTTAAAGTAAATAACTAAACTGATGAGAAGGAATTACACCTGGAAATAACTTATTTTAAGTAAATGAAGGGAAGAAATATGAAAAATACAGCACTTGAGCTGAATTCTGAAATTCTTATCAAACTAAAATAACCCCAGAGTTAGAAAAAGAAGCTAAAAATTAGACCAATTTCACCTGAGTAGCTGTAGACTGAAAGTGTGTTAAACCTGTTTTTGTCCGCACAAAGTAGACAAAAACAAGGGAAGATTTTAGACAACAGATATTTTGCACTCGATAAGAAAAGTAGCACAAAAAATAAATTATTTTCTGATGTACCCTTTCCAAAAGAAGAGTAACAGGGAGAATATCAAAAAATTGAGGGGATGTTTAGTGACAGAGAGCAACCTATAGAAGAAAAAGGTTGAGAGGGTAATGTTCAGTCAATCTGAAATAGAGGGTAAACCACATGAGAGACCACAGGGGCAAGGTAGTTATAAATTGATAAAATTAACAGTGCCTTAATGGTACTCCTGTTGAACAAAAATTCAGGTGTTCTAAGCAAAAAGAAGGGGGTTCTGTACTTCAGGTTCGTAAAGAAAGGAAACAATAAAAATTGAGGCAGAGGTAGCAACTGACACCAAATAATAGTGGAATTAATTTTTTTTCTGTAGAAAGAGTCAATTGAGAACCCTATGCCTATATTGGTAGGTAAGATGGCTTTGCCCTGCTCCTCACAACAGCCCTCCGCGGAATAGCTGACTTTGTTAGTCTCACAAACACTGCTTGTCTATGTAGCCCATCCCCACTAGTTGCAACAGTATATACCTGCCATAATGGATGGACAGTTTCCTACCATTTCTCCAGCCAACCTGATTGACATGGGCATCTTGAGGCAATGTAGCAATTGCCTCATGTATACTGACTACCACTTGATTTTAAAGCAAATGAATATAGTATGTGAGAGATGTAACTATATCATGAAATTATAATCAGTCCTTTCAAATAAGCAGGATATGTAACAGGTTGTCAGCACACACTGCTCCCCTCTCACACAAGATAAGGTCAAGACACACAAACCCACATCCGCGGAGGTACTCACTAATAGCGTACCAAAAGGCTGGAGACCTCCCAAGCGCAAACAACATAGACATATTGGTACATGAACAGAATCCACCACTACACATAACACACATAGTGTCTCAGCAATTAAGCCCCTAAGGCAAAATCCCACAAAACTGTTTCTCTCCTACTCAGGATACAATAGAAGAGTCTTTGTGGGTTCTATTCAAGAAGCTTTATTATATACAGACACATTGTGATAAAAGTTTACTGACTTTAACTTGCATAACTTGTATACAAACTAGCTATTGCAGTAATACATGCTCACTCTCTGGCTGCATTCTAAAAATGGCACTGTGTATAGCACATGCCTGCTATTTATATGTGCACGTTCAGTCCTTAATATGCTTCTTAAAGATACAACAGATTCACTCTGATTTACATCCTCCCACTTTGAGAAATAGATTATGCAATGTTATGAAGCACATTTGACATGCAGATAATACAAACAGTTATTTGTCATGCAGTTCTACAGAACTAGGTACATATATACAGTTATGTCCATGTTGCTGTGTATTTCACACTGGGCGTGGAGATGCGACCAAATCGTGTGACATAAAACTAAGAATTAGATTTAGCAACTGGAATAGTCTCTATGGAATGTTCAACCTTGGGAATATCTGGAACATCCTCAGGAATGGAAGTAGAGGTTAAGACACATTCTGGGATGTGAAAAATGTCTATCATGCTAAGAGATCTAGAGTCTATCACAGGAACAGTGTTGCTATAATGATTCTGGTACAGGAAGATGTCTGCAATTTCTCCAGTACTCCATACCCTCAGATTCTACCATGTAGGATCTTGGCTCTGTACATATACCTATAACTTGACGAATCAGGTTTAAACCTTCACTGTTTATATCCTCACTGTCTCGCCTTCTCTTAACGGATGAAGAAATCTGCTTGATTTGTCATAAGTGGACGTCTGGATAGAATGCTTATTGAATAATTGAGCTTTGATGTTTCTGGTGTTATTTGCTTTAGGCCTCAATAAACTGGAACTAATAGGTAGCATTGTTCTGGTTTGCCTGGATAGAAGTCTTTGAACAGGTGAGCCCAGTATATCGTGACAAAGTACGTTTCTGAGAGTAAGTAAATTCAAAGGCAAATTGGTATTGTCATGCTGTTACCTTTTCAAGTAATTGCTTTGCACGTTCAGCTAGTCCATTTGACTGTGGGTATTCAGGACTGTTAGTTACATGTAAAGTCCCATTCTCTTGCAAATTACTGAAGTAACTGACTAGTAAATTGAGTACTGTTGTCAGAAATAACTTTGTGTGGACTACCATGGACTGAGAAGTAACGTTTCAACTTAGTAATAACAGTAGTGGATGTGTGATTAGGTAGTAGATCAATCTCAAACCAGTTCGAATAAGAGTCTACCAATACCAACTAATGTTGATTATCCCACTCGAAGATGTCATTGGCTACATTTGATCAAGGTAGTTCAGGAACTTGACTTAGCTGAAGTGGTTCTCTTTGCAAACGCAGTTTAGTACTATTGCATACTGAAAAAGAAGAAAGTAATTCATCAATGTGTTTCAGTAATGAAGACCAAAATACTAGTTCTCTCGCCTTTCTCTTAGATGCAGAACCTGGGTGCCACGATGCAAAATCTGGATATATTCATGTTGTAGGGAAGTAGGAACAACAATTTTAGGACCTTTGAAAATAATGCCATATTCATCAACATCTCATCTCTACAGGGAAAATAGGATGTTCTTCGTGTTTCACTGTTGAAGTCATTACATTTGGGTTATCTGCTTGCAGTAGTCCTCAGTCGGCCTGATTAACAAAGTCTTGTGTCCTGTGTCAGTTGCTGTCCCTTCTTCCATGACGTCAGGTAATCAGGGGTATAAAACATGCAGCCGACGCCATTACATCAGTCTTTCTTGCCATGCGGTGCCTAAAGCAGAAGCAGTTCGCAAGTGCCGTTCGGCTGACTCCTGAAATTTTCGTTTTAGAGTTTCAGAGCCGAAGTCTTCAACTAAAGCTAAGTACCCCGTTGGGGAAACTTTTTCTTGCTCTTTACCGATGTCAGTAAAAGTTAATAATTGCATTACTTGTGGAGAGCAAATACCTCACAAAGATTTTCATTCATACTGTATTCCTTGCCTAGGCCCTGATCACAATGTGCCTTGCTGTCAGTTTTGTGCTTTGTTTAAACAGCGCGCTATCCGTCGTCTGTATATTTTCGCTTCTAAATATTGCAGTTCTTGGTTTAATTATCCAGAAATGTTGTTGGTTAGCCTTTCGACTACCGGGATTCTGAAAAAACGCAGAGATAAAGACCGAGACAGGCCGCCGATGTCCAAAGCTGCCGACGATGCTTCTCCTAAGCCAATACTCTGTGATTTGCTTTCGCAGCTCCTGATACCCACTACTTCTGACTCGCAGGCCTCTACTGAGACCCATTCGGAGTCCGGTATGCCGCAGGATGCTTCAGCTCTGGAACCTGCGGTTGTCTCTAGCTTGGATGGGTCCGGAGCCACTGTGCAGGCACCGGCTTCTGAGGGTGTATTCAGGCCTACGGACTTTCATATTAAACCGACGCCTCCTTCATTTAGGCCAAAATCTCGAACCATGCCTAAGAAACCGCCGCCCAGGCCTCTATGCCTAAAAAACAAATGATAAGAATGGCTGAAGATCTTATAAATCTAATCAGGGGAAGCTAGCCTCCCCGTTCTGAGAGACCTAGGACTGAACTTGTTTATGAATCTTCTGAACAGGATTCTGATTTTTCTGATTTTCTGGATTTGCCCTTATCTACTTATGAGGATTCTGATGCTGAGGACTCGCTTCCCCTCCAGAGGATTTTTCTTTTGGTGAAACCTTACATACTCTAAAGGAGCAATTTCCACTGTGAAAGCCAGGATTTTTCTGATTCAAAAAGAGGCTTAGAGATTTCTTACTCCTGCCTCAGCATAGGCCTTTAGCTATACCTCCTGTACTAGACATTGTTGATGATGCTTTCTCAGAATCTAGTGTGGCCCCTGATTCTTTGCTTCCTGCTCCCAGAAAACCTGACAGATATTAGAGTTCCTGATTCTCACAAGTTCCTTTTTAAAAATCCTATTGCGGATCCAGAGACTATTTCACAGGGACCCAAAGGCATTAAGCCTTCTATTGCTAAAAATCCTACCCCCTCAGATAGAAACTCCAGGTCGCTGGATAGATTGGGTAAGAAAGTTTACACTTCTGCAACATTGGCCATTAGAGCTTTAAACTGCCAGTTTCATATGTTAAAGTACAACAACATGTTATTGGATTGCTTAAACAGAAAATGATAATTCCTGACTGCGCTGAAAATAAAGAATTACAGGATTTAATGCATTTTGCTGAACAGGTTGGAAAGCTTACTTTGCAATGTGGACTTGATTCATTAGAGGCCTCTTGCAAGGCTACTGTTACTGGGTCTGTGCTCAGAAGGCATGCTTGGCTTAAGGAGCAATCTTTGCCTGATCATGTTAAAGCTAAATTGTTGGATGCTCCCTTAAATCAGGACAACCTGTTTGGCAACAAGGCTGAGGAAGTTCTTAAAAAGATGGAGGATAAAGCTAAATCTATGCAGGCTGTTAAATATTTCTTACAAGTTCAGCCTCCTAGATTTAGTAGGCATTGGCCCTTTAATAATTGGTCCTTTCCAGCCCTCTCTAGGTCTTCTCAAGCCAAACCCAGACACAGCAGAACCCCCAGGTTTCAGCCCCAAGGGACAAACAAGACTAGGCAGTGGAAGGTTTCTGCACCCAAACTTGGGAGCAGTAAGACTCCCCCCCTATGGAAAACTGTCTCACTTACTTGCTTTTAAGACTTCCAAGCACTTCCCAACTGAATGCTCCTTTAGGCGGAAAGATTGGTCTGCAGGCCAGAAACTGGGAACACATTACCCATGATAAATGGGTTTTTAATATAGTGTCCCAAGGTTACAGATTTCATTTCCACACGTTACCAATACCAAGCGGGTGGGCAGAGGCTCAAAATCGGGTACTCTCTCTCTTAAACATGGGGGCTATTCAATTAGTACCAGAAGAGGAAAAGGGACAAGGTTTCTATTCAATACTTTTCCTGGTACCCAGAAAAGGCAATACATGGCGTCCTATCCTGGACCTTTCTATTCTAAACATCTTTCTGGTGATTCCAAAATTCAAAATGCTGACTCTTCACCAGCTGCTTCCTATGCTAGGCAAGGATGCATGGTTGGCAACACTAGACTTAAAAGAAGCATACCTGCACATCCCTATCAGGGAGTTTTGCAGAAGATACCCACGCTTCAAAGCAGGCTACATGCACTATCAGTTCTCTGCACTGCCCTTTGGCTTATCTAAAGCGCCCAGGGTATTCACAAAGTACCTAGCTCCAGTCATTGCATTTTGCAGGCAAAGAAACATACAAATATACCCATACCTGGACGATTATCTAATTCAGGCAGAAAGCAAGGACATTCTTTTCAATCATCTGGCCTTTGTTCAAAGGGTACTGACCTGTCTGGGGTTCACCATAAACGAAAAGAAATCCCACCTGGTACACTGTCAACAAATTATATTTCTGGGAGCAAGCTTGAATACAACTTCCCAGATGGCTTTCCTCACGCCAGAGAAAAGGATATGTTTGACAACTTAATTCAACCAAATGGCCACAAAAACCCAGCTATCTGCAAGGCAAATACTGCAAACCTTGGGGTTCATGGCCTCATGCATTCTTCTTATTCCATATGCAAGGCTGCATGTGAGCAAACTACAATGCTATCTCAAAAGCCTATGGTGTCAACATTCACAGGATCTGGAAGCAAGGATTCCTATCATACCTTGCCTACGCCTAGAGCTCCTTTGGTGGGCAGAGGCCTGCCACCAAAACAGGGGACTACCATTCACATTACCCCCTGCCAAACAAATCTTAACAGATGCATCAGACTATGCATGGCGGGCTCACCTGGCAGGGAAGTGCATTCAGGGCAAATGGAATCTAAATCAAATGCACCTGCTCATAAATCAAAAGGAAATGTTAACTGTACAGAATGCTCTGACAGCCTTCAAGGACCACATTCTTCCAGGACAACTAATGGTAAAGACTGACAACACCACTGTCATGTGGTACATAAACAAGCAGGAGGGTACACATTCTTACCCCCTCTGCAGACTAGCCATGGCATTGTGGAACACAGCCTTGAGCTACCAAGTGAAATCTACAAGCTCAATTCCTGCCAGAAAAACTAAATTCAATGGCAGACTGACTAAGCAGAAACCCCATGGACCCACACGAGTGGAAACTGGAACCAAGGATTTTCAACTTGTTAATAAGCAAATGGGGGAGCCCAGATATAGACCTGTTTGCCTCCCCCCAGAACCATCAACTGGACAAATTTTGCACAAGGATTCCCCACAAGCAAGCTTGGAAAGTGGATGCTGTGTCGTTCAGCTGGAAAAAAACTATTAGTTTATGCCTTTCCTCCTCTGCCTCTGTGCTCTCCAAGGTACTACTAAAGATCAAACAGGACAAGCCAAGAACGATTTTAATTGCACCAGATTGGCCTCGCCAACACTAGTACCCACTCTTGCGCAGTGCCACGCTTGGCTCCTTGGCACCTGCCTTGGACTCCTTCCCTGTTGTCTCAGCAGGAGAACATGATTTTGCACCCTCAGCTGCAAACCCTGAACGTAGCAGACTGGCTAATTACCTAATCTCTCCTTTACCGTCCCTCAGTAAATCAGTGATGGATATCATTTAGAGCCAAAGAGGCCTAGTACTAGAAAATCTTATGCTGCAAAATGGAAAAGATTCTGTGCATGGAACCAATCTCAAGGAATGAACGCAGCAGTGCCCAATTTACCTCAGATTCTATAATACTTGACTGAGATGTTTCATAAGGGCTTGTCTTGTTCCTCCATAAAAATTCATGCCTCAGCCATTTCAGCTCATTGTAGCACAGAGCCTCCCCTCTTCTCTCACCCACTGCTCAAGCAGTTCCTCAGAGGGACCAAAAATCTAAGGCCACCCAGGAGAGCAACTCCAGCCTGGGATATTTAACTTTGTTTTGGAGAAACTCACTCTTCCTCCTTTCGAGCCAGCTGCTACTGCCGATTTAAAATTTATTTCCTGGAAAACAGCTTTCCTTTTGGCAATCACTTCTGCAAGAAGGGTATCTGAATTACAGGCCTTTATGGCAATGGAACCTTTCATCATCTTTCATGCGGACAGGGTGTCCCTCAGAACCAATCCCTCCTTCATGCCCAAGGTGGTATCCAGTGTGGCTCTTAATCAGTCCATTCATTTGCCTACCTTCTTTCTTAACCCACAGAACAAAGGGGAACGGATACTGCACTCTTTAGATGTGCACAGACAGCTTAGATTCCACTTGGACAGGACTACACCTCAAAGGAAATCTCAAAGGAAATCTGAACAACTACTGTTGCCATTTGCTACAGGGACAGAGGGGAAAGCTATTTCAAAACAAACCATTTAAAAATGGATAGGCCACTGCATTCATTTCTTCTATAAGCACCATAAAAAACCTATCCCACAGGGCATCAGACCCCATTCAACCAGGGCTGCATCTACCTCTGCAGCCTTTCTCAGGGGCGTCCCTAGTAGGGACATCTTAGAAGCTGCTACCTGGAGTTCTATACGTACTTTCACCAAGCATTATCATTTGCCAATTTTCTCTAAATCCAAGGCTGGTTTTGCCACGGGCCTTGACTGTGGTGGTGGTGCTGCGGTAGCGTTGTTGCCTCACAGTAAGAGGTTGTCCTGTTCAGTTCTCAGCTAGAGTGTCTTCTGTGTGGAGACCTGCGTGGATGGGCGTTCCTTCGTTGAAGGTTGTGCGTCAGAGCTAGCAACTCGGCACGTAAAAATCTACTGCCAGTCATTAGTGGACCGGAGTTCTGCTGTGGCGACCCCTAACCGGGAAAAGCCAAAAGACACAACAGTCTTGCAGGGCCTTATTACTGGTCCTAATTCTATTTAAATTCCTCCTCCCAACCTTGGCTTTGGGAATCTACATAAATGTAGTGACTGCAACAGTGAAACACGAAGAACATAGTGCAGTTGTGTACACTTACCATAAATGTAGATGTTTGAGTGTATTCACTGTTGCAGTCCTGGTTACCCTCCCTCCAGCCCCCTTTTCTTCCTTTAGCTATATCTCTACTCTCACTTACTATGCTTTAAAAGCTTTTTGGTGCATTTGCTTTTCTGTTGGAAGTTATATCCCTTGTATTTATAGATTTAATTGCTTCCCATTAGCGGGGAACCTGACATCTCGGGCAAGAAAAACTGATGTAATGGTGTCGGCTGCATGTTTTATACCCCCTGACGTCATGGAAGAAGGGACAGCAACTGACGCAGGACCCAAGACTTTTTTTAAATCAGCGACTGAGGGCTACTGCAATCAGATAACCAAAATGTAATGACTGCAACAGTGAATACACTCTAACATTTACATATATGGTAAGTGTACACAACTGTACTTTTGCACTTCAGTTAGTACACTAGATTGCTTTGATGGCCATCCAACATTAATGTAGTGGTTGAGCTTTTGCAAAATTGTATCGGTCTTAATGTGATCTCTCAGCTCATCAAGTCTAGTGGTAGAGAAATTACGCACTGCCATCACATCAAAGTCAAAATTCTCTGCATCAAGCTGTTCCGTGATATTTCTGGGCATTCTTGATAAGGTATCAATCAGATTTTTGCCTTTTGCATTTTGAAGTTGTACTTCTGCAGTTTAAGCATCATTCTTTGTAATCTCACTGGAGCTGAATGCATAGGCTTCTTTAGAATAGCAACTAGAGGGTGGTGATCATTTTCAATTTGAATGGTTCGACTATAGATATAATCGTGAAACTTTGAACATGCAAGTACTATTGCTTTAAGTTCTTTCTCAATTTGAGCATACTGTATTTCAATTGGTTAAGTGTTCTAGATGCATAGGCTACTGGGTGGCTCTCTTAAAGAATAACTGGGCCAAGACCAAATTTTGAAGCATCACAAGAAAAGGTGACTGGTTTATTTACATCATAGTATCTTAGTGTAGGTGGGGGTGGCAATTTTTTGTTTAAGGTCTTCAAATGCCTTATGATGTTGTTCTAACCAAGACCATGTAGCATTTTTGTGCAAGAGCTGTCTTAAAGATGGTGTCAACTCCCTGAAGTCTGGTATAAACTTACCTAAATAGTTTACTATGTCTGATAAACTAAGTAGAGCTTGAATGTTATCTGGTGGTGAAATCTGAAGAAAAGCTGCTTGCTTGGTCGAGTCTGGTCTCAAGCCAGTACTGGTAAATAAATGACCTTCACATGTAAATTCTGATGGTCTAAATTTACACTTCAGAGGATTGAGCTTTGTTTACTTCATGTGCTCCAAGTGGCATCCTTAGAAATCTGTATTTGCCAAATGGGGTACTGAAAGTAGTTAGTAATGAGGATTTGCGATCAAGCATCACTTGCCAAAATGAACTTTTTGCATCCATGACAGAAAAAACAGTGCATTCGGTATCAGAGCTGCGACCTCCTCGACTGTATGCACTGGATGATGCGGTCGTTTCAATGCTTTGTTCAGATCTCTTGGGTCAGTACATAGTCTGATTTCATCTGAGCCTTTTTTGTGAGCTGCTACCATGGACAGCAACCATTCAGTTGGTTCTGTAACTGGACAAATCTCACCTTGCTGTACCATTTTATCCAACTGAGCTTTGACTTTATCCTGCATAGCTATCAGAACTTTTCTTGCTGGTCTGACTACTGGAGTGATCTCTGGGTCTAACTTCATGGAATACACAACTGGAAGTTTGCCCAACTTAGTCATTGAAAACATCAGCATACTCTGAGAAAATGGCTTCAGAAAAGTGGGAACTAGGATATGCATTTACATGATGAACCTCTTTGGTAAAAGAAAGCATATTCATTCTCAAACTGTCTTTGAGACCCAGTAATGACTGCACCGATCTTCGGACTACATGGCTGTAACAGTTCTTAGCCAGGTAGCATGAAAGCATTACTGAGCCCTCTGTTTGAATTTCTTCATCCTCATAAGCAACAAGTCTCGCACTACTGGCCACATTGAGTTGCTGATTAGTTCTCACTTTAGCAAATGTGTCTGCTGATATGACATTACGCTTTGAATCAGAGTCTACTTTAAGCTCTGTGGATTTACCATTGATCTGGACAGTACAAAACACTTTGCCGATAAATTCACTGTTTCAACTCTTTCTCCAATTACTGATACACCATCTACATAGAAAGTAGACTGCTGCAACCTTAATTTGCTTTTTCGAGTGATCTTTCTGTACAACTATGTGGGGTTTACTTGATCTGCAAAACATTTGAAAATTATTCCATTTTTTTCCACTTGTGACATTGCTGACCAAACGCTAAGCATTTCTCTCTTTTAGACTCATGATTGACACCACAGTTGCGACAGTTAACAGTAAAGCTGGACTTGAGTTTTACTGACTCACGCTTGTAATGCACTCGGCATGCTCCTTTAACTGAAATAGTCTTGGAACTTGCTGGAAAACTACATGATTTCCCTGGTGAACCAGCAGGGGTTGTAACTGCCATGTGCTTAGGCCTACGTCTGTTTGCCATGTGTTGCATGCTATCTACATTTGCTCTGGAGCCTGCTGAAACCATACTCTTCACTTGCAACCATACTTGTGTGTTTTTCTGTAACTTCATGGATTTGACAAATCTCTATGGCTTTACTCAACATTAAATCACTGCCCCGAAACAAAATCTTTCTCACAGCAGCACTATATTAATACTACGCACGAGCCTGTCTTTTATTAACTCATTTTTTAAGTCACCAAACTGACACATTTTGGCTTTGATTCTTAGGTCAGTAATATAAGCTGCAAAAGTTTCCCCTGGTTTCTGATCATTGGTGTAAAACAAATGTCTCTCTAATGTAATATTTATCTGGGGGTTACACATTTCCCTGAATTTGCACTTCATACACTTAGGGTCTACCCTTAATTCAGCCTGTACAACAATATGATGATTTTCACCTTCTTTCTCATATACTTCTGGTGCATACACAAATGAATGCTCTCTTTCAGTGGCCTCTGACCCAGCTAGGTTTAGCAAAATGAATGCCCTGGTGCATGCATCTTTGTCTGAATAAGCTGCTTGGATAAAAATATCGTACTCTTGCTCAGATGTTCTCCAGTTCTCTGCAATATTCTGATCAAATACAAGTGGTAAGGGCTTTTGAAATCCGTCTGCCATATTAACGCATATCAGTGAAGGGTTTTGCAAATATGCACAAACACATAAACATGTATATATGCCAGAAATTTATGATAGTATTTGTAACTTTGCCCAATAGCACAACAAGCCTCTGTATAACTGAATGTTGCAAAACAAGTCTCTCGGTTGCTGTAATACTCTTGAAATTACTGTACTGCAAGAAGTCACCTCTTACCAGTATAAGAAACCTTTCAAATAACTGCATGATGTGAATGAACTGGGCAGAAGAAACTCGGAGCTGGAAACATTTCGAAGTAATTGTACTTTGTGAATAAACAGTACACACCTCACTGAAACTTCTCCAAAATGGTGGTACCTTGCTAGGTAATTCTTTACAGTGCAAGAAACGCTCTGTAATGGTGTCACTTTGTGAATAGACACACTCAGCGCACAAAATGTTTTAAAATGCAAATACTTTGACTGTACTTCACAAAATATTTGCACTTTACACACACACACAAACTCTTCAGAATACATGCACAGTAATAAGCAAACACAGCAAGGACTTTTACACACTTTGAGATACTTTGAATAATTTTACAGTAGTTCTGCCCTTGATACAATACAAAGTTGTAGTTATACCAAAACACAGCATTTTGCCAAAACACATGCAGTCACCTTGTTTTATTGATGCTTAATGTGCTCTTTTTTGCCCTTGTTATATTCGTTTTGCTCGTTTAATCTTTTTTCATGCCCATTGTACTTTTTTTTGTGCTCGTTTTACTCTAAATTTGCCTAAAACGTACTCTTTTTGCCTTTTCTGATGATTGTTTCATCACTATCTTAATCTTAAACATTTCCTTTAGTTAATAAATCTTTTGTGCCTCCTACTTGTTTAACAGTGCGGTTTGTGCCCTTGTAATGTTCGTTTTATCTTTTTTATCAAATAAGCTGTTTGTAATGCCACGGTGGTACGGCGGTAGCATTGTTACCTCACAGCAAGTGGTTCTCCCGTTCAATTCTCGGCTGGGCTTGGGAGTGCCTTCTCTGTGGAGTCTGCATGTCCTCCCCGTGGTTGGGTAGCGTTCGAAAGACATGCGTGCGTAAATGGGCATGCCTTCGTTGAAGGTTGGGCGTCGAGCTGGCACCTCGGCATTTCTTAAAAATCTACTGCCATTCATTAGCGGACTGGAGTTCCGCTGTGGCGACCCCTTACCGGGAAAAAGCCTAAAGACAAACAAACATCAAATAAGCTGTTTGTGCAAGTTTTTATTACTTTTAGTCTTTTTCTGGCCCTTTTTCCTGCTCATTTCTCTTAGTTTACCTTCATAGTCATCTCTGCACCTCGTGGCTCCAAATGGAGGCATGGGTTCAAATCCTTCTTCTGACACCATGTTGCCCTCCTACTCGGAATACAATAGAAGAGTCTTTGTGGACTCTGTTCAAGCAGCTTTATTGTATACAAACGCATCATGATAGACGTTTACTGACTTTAACTTAAGTAACTTGTATACAAACCTAGCTATTGCAATCATACATGCTCATTCTCTGGCTGCACAGTGAAAATGGCTTTGGGTATAGCATGTGCCTGCTATTTATATGTGCATGTTCAGTCCTTGATATGCTTCTTAAAGATGCAGCACATACACTCTGATCTACAAAGAGATGTTCTGTCATATTCAACTCAGTAGTGAGATACACAGATGTCCCCCTCCCCAGGCTGAACAAGAAGGTCATGGTCAGCTGCCTGTCAGGTGCCGAGATTTGTCCCATCACACACGCATTCAGGTCACTCAACAACATTTACATTTATGATTCTGTCATGGTACATGTTGGTGTTAATGACTTGAGATGTACCTCTATGGACAATATGAAGAGACATGACTAAACTGTTAGAATGTGTCCCAGGCAGGTATGTCCCTAGGCCTAAGCAGCATTCTGCTTTCACCGAGGATAATGCCACAATACAGTAAAAAAAAATGCTTGATTTCAATAATTGGCTTAGTTTTCGGTGTCACTCCAGGGGGATCCAGTATCTATTTGCCTGGGAAGACATGGTTGACAGCCCACGCTGCTTTGCCAGAGATGGCTTTTACCTATCTCCTCATACTTTTGGATACTGGCAAAGATGCTTGCCTCTCCCATAGTGCCTTTTTAAGGCAATGTCCCAGTAGCAAAACTTTTATTTTTACTGAATACATTTTTATTGATTTTCAGAAGCATAAACATATATATATATATATATATATATATATATATATATATATATATATATATTTATACACACACACACACAGTATGTATATCAAAGAAATATTTTCATAGTCTAAGCTTAAAGTGGAGAAACAATTCCAAAAACAAGCATTACAAAACCAACTATTTACATAGGATGTCTATACTTGAAAAACTTTGTTTTCTTGAATCTATCTTTGAATAAGATCATAATTTATTAGTCTTCTGTTTCTAGCACTTGATTTACTTTCTGCCAGGCAGTGCTTAAGGAAGTAGGTCGTTTTGTTCTTTCCTTGATTGTTTTCAATTCCAACTGCAAGACTGATAAAACCATGTTTTGAAATGTTTAAAATTGGGAGGAGTTACTGCTTCCCAGTTCTGTGTAGTATTTTTCCATGCAGTAGCAAGGAGAGTTCACAAAATTTGCATATTTATGCCTTGGAACCATACCTCAGTTGTACAGATTTTCACAGAACGTCCATATTTTTTGCCTCATATTTTTAGTCTGTTCCTCATAAAATTTGTGGTTTTCTGGCAAATCATTGAAGATTGAAGTCACTAAGTTTTGTTTGTCTTTCGGCTTTTCCCGGTAAGGGGGTTGCCACAGCGGAACTCCGGTCCGCTAATGATTGGCAGTAAATTTTTTTGCGTAAACGCCGAGGTGCCAGCTCGACGCTCAACCTTCAATGAAGGCACGCCCATTTACGCACGCATGTCTTTCAAATGTTACCCAACCGCGGGCAGGACATGCAGATTCCACACAGAAGGCACTCCCAAGCCCAGCCTAGAATCATAGGTTCATAGGTTCATAGGTTTATACTAGGCTATCTGCCCTAAGGCATTTATAAGCCTAGCCCAAATTATTGTGGCTTACGCCACCCCTTATATGAAAAAATACTGTGCCCATTAGTTTGTTGTGCCTCTGTCCAGCAGTGACCCAGAGATGATTCCCGGGGTAAACCTACGATCTCCCATCCACAGGTCTAGATTTCTCTTGAACAGAGTCAGCGAGGTGCTCTGCCTCACATGGACCGGGATTTTATTCCACAGCATAGGGAGTCTCTGAGTGATAAATCTATCCCTCCAGCACGTCCTATTTATATCCGTGCTAAGGTTTAAGTCGCTTGCTCTAGTGGTTTTGGTGGATTTGGATTTTTTGAGGTGGAGCATGTCCATTAATTCCGGGTTGGACATGGCCTTGTATGTCAGGCACATGTCACCTCTGAGCAGACGGTATGCGACTGAATAGAGCTGGAGTTTCTTCAATCTG